>NW_027271515.1:392500-402500 GCF_040938485.1 Diadema antillarum
GCGACCAGCAGCCCCATACGCATAGCGACCAGCAGTCCCATACGCATAGGGTAATCGGGCTTCGCATCGTAGCATTCAGGATCATGACAGATTTAGTATCGCAGGGTAAATGTCAACTTCAAATCCCATAAATTCTTCAATTTGAAGACTTACCAATTAAGTTGAAGTATTGAAAACAGTATTCGGGCAACGTTTGGTTCTGCCTATAGTCCCTTTCTGTTCGAATTGATGACTGAATGTGACTCGGTCGACAGGACCTTAGGAGAGCTACATACAGTACACTGAATACTACAGCCAGTGCCTGCGAACACATCATATGCAGTCCGCACACAAATTTCAAATCCATGAACGGATAAGATGTTTGTGTGCGCATGCGCTGGCCATAGTATCCAGTGTATGTAGCTCTCCCAAGGTCCTCTCGACGGAGTCACATTCAGTCATCAATTCGAACAGAAAGGGACTATTGGCAGAACCAAACGTTGTTCGAAGCCTGTTTTCAATACTTCAACTTAATTGGTAAGTCTTCAAATTGAAGAAATTTTTGGATTTTTAAGTTGACATTTACCCGCGATACTAAATCTGTCATGATCCTGAATGCTACAATGCGAAGCCACATTACGCTCTGCGTATGGGGCTGCTGGTCGCAGTTAGCTATGCGTACAATGGGCTGCACGCTGCTGGTCGCAGTCAGTTGGTTTCGTACAATATTTATCGACGCTGGTCAGCGTCGGCTCTGGTACGAAACCATTATTGCATGATTACTAAGACATGAGAGCACTTTGGGGCGAGTAATTCTCACAGACAACGTACTTTAACCCGAAACACAAACCAAGACAAGGAAATTCAGGGAAGCTTTTGAGGTACCAAAACTTTTTATTATCTTTAATTTCTCATAGCACTCTTAGCACAATTTAGCTATGTAAAAGGAAGATATTCACAACTCATAAAGATTTATGGTGAATTTAGAGGCAGCTTTGGTATTCTATAGTCAGTGCTTCCTCTTCAGATTCATTGGGAGACTGTAGAATATGTATCATGATGAGATCGTGTTGCTAGAGATCATAACCTCAGCAATTCTCCCTATTGCATATAGCCAATATCAAGCTATATCACCTCGCAATTCCGATATTTCATCGATCGCTCTTGGGACGTATACTTCCGGTTTCGCGGTTTACCCACGTCATGTCTTTCATCTATGGATATTTTCCGTAATTTCATTGTTTTGCATCATCGGCCCAGCATTGGGGCACTGTGCAGAAGAATCCCATTCATCAGATGTAAAGTTACGGATTAGAAAATAACTCAATTATTCGACAGATTATAAGACAGAATTTGATACGTTCTGTGAATACTAGTACTTCGGCATTCAATGTGCATAAAAGCGTACATTTACACATTGCGTGTTCATAACAGGAAGTTTATATCCTAAGAGTTAAAGGTAAAAAAAAATTAGAGCGCCACACATGTTCAGATTCGGAGTGCTATATGCGATAGGGAGATTTATCCTGCGAGTATGCAGATTTGCAGTACAGTCCAGTCGCTGTCTTCTGGTTATGTAATTCAAGCCTTTCACCCACTTATTCAAGCAATTCTAAACGTACATATAGTATGTATGTATGGCATTTTAAAATTAAGACTGCATGATGGCACACAAATAAAAGATGTGGCTATCTGGAAACATAAGCAATCAAAACTGATTCAAGTTTCCTTTTTTGCCAAGTGGTAAGAATATAAATCTGCAATACCATGAATGTATCTTTTGTAGGTGATTAATGATTCAGTATTATTTATAATAAGTGGCATTATTGTCTGACTTATACAAGCATGATTTAGAATGGAATCATACAAATAGTTACGTTTTATTCAACATAGTGTTAAAAATTAATCAGCAAATGAAGTGATAATGTTCCATCTGCATTTGACAGACGAAAGAATTTCTCAATCCTTTTGTAGGAGAAGAAAGAAAATGTATTTAGAATCAACTGGATGCAGTGCTTCATTGAAACTGCTCATCCATTTTTTAATTTGAAGTTTTCCACGTACATCGCAGCATGGTGAATCAACTAATACTGTCATGTAGAACTTTATATTTTCTCCAAAAGTTTGTCTTCCTCCAAAACTCAAGTAGTGAGTTTGTATTTCAGCCTTACTAGTATTGATATATTGTATTCCCTTCTTGTGGGTTCGAAGTTTGGTAATGTTCTGTTACTAGCCATACTTTTATTACATTTCATTTCGTTTTTATTCATATCAATAAGAAAAGACATGATCAGATATACATGATATTAAATATAATTCCAGCACAAGTATCAGGTACTAAATACTATATATCCAGTGTTTTTAAAAGCAGAGTGCATGTATGTGATGTAGCTCAGCAAGGGTTGGGAAATATAACAATGTGACCATCAGGTCACAGGACCATAGACAGGTAACATTAAGTAAATACCATGGTATCTGATGCTTCTATCAATTTAGTTTTCACAATTTTTTTTGGTGGTTTTATTTGTGATTCAATACTTGTGATGACATCTCAAACTAGATTATAGAATGTTGCAATGCTGTCAATCACTTTAAAGTACTGTATACGTCAAGTATTTTGTGAGGTTTTTATTTTTGCGAATTTTGCAAGTCGGGTGCTATTCACAAATTTAAAAACACCAAAAAATATTAACTCTGAACCCGACACAAATGTGATGTGCACACATACATTTCTCCATTCAGTAAGTGATTCAGTACTGTACTCCACAATCACGAATTCAACCACTCTTGAAATTGTCGTGAAGCCTCGAATCACGAAAAAATAGACTTGCTGAAAATATGGCATATACAGTAATGTGGATCACAGTAAAGAGAGGCTAAAATTATATGGCTGTTGTCTGTTTGACTTCCAAAAGCTGTTGAGTCTGCAAAATAAAGGAAAAATATAATCCTCATGCAAGATTTTAATCTTGTCTAAGTCTTGTTTAGGTTTCATCCAAGCTAGAAATGAATATTTAGTATCACGTTTTTTGTTCGTCAAAATATTGGCTGAACATATTTCATTTTTTAATGTTTTTTATTCATTATTATCATTATTGTTCTTATTTCTAATGTTATTGTCATCATCATTATCATCATTAAGATTATTTATTAGCAATGAGATTGTGTGTGCTCTGTAGTAAAACAACATGAACGTAGCAGGGTCTTTCTTCTCAGGCTGTGTGCACAGCATTTGATGGAAAGCCAACAAAAGCAATCCTATTGCATGTGCCTCAAATTGGCAACAAAGTGAATACCAGGGTAGTTACAATATTTAGTCATTATTGACTGTAATAGAATTATGATAAGTCAGCATTTCACGTGTTCAGTTACAGCATTTGGTCAAAAGCCAACAAAGATATAGTTCATTACATGTGCTTCAAATTGGCAATAAAGTGAGAACCAGGGTAGTTATAAGTTTTAGTAAGTCATATTTGAGGGTCATTTTTGACTGAAATAGCATCATGATACATTAGCATTTCTCTTTTGTTCAGTTGATCAGTGTTTGGTTAAATATTCTAGAGTTTTCTTTCATGCTGATTGCCATGCAAGCCTGTTCACACCACCGTATGGCTGTAGGTTTATTCACAGTATGCAGGATGGAGTATATAAGCGCTGAGCCGATCAAGATATAGGACCACCTTTTCTTGTTATTTTCACCCAAACCTGAGGCTTATTGTATTGTCACATACATCCCAGCATTCTGAGGTGTGTTACTTTTTTTTTCCAAATATGTTTCATTACCTTACGACAGTGATCAAGTGGATGTTCATGATTGTTTACAGGTCAGATTCTAAATTGTACTACTCCATTTCAGCTGAAAGTACTTTTGTTAAAGGGGAATGTGTTTCACTGAAAGTCATGTTACTGAAATAGTTTATGACAAATATCATGGAAGTTATTAAAGGAGTCATTTAACAAAGAGTTTGTATCACTTTGTGATGTATTCTAGTTGGCCTATTTTGGTGTTTGCTCTCCGAAGTACATGAGGTATGTAATTGCTGTTACATTATCATAGTCATTTATGCAGCTGCAATATATATTTCATCAGCTGAGATGCAGAAGGGCGCTATTACATTCTAAGATTTGAGTGTAAATAAAATCAAAACAGTCAAAATTTAATGAAATAAAAAGCTTATTTAATCAAACTGGGTAGATCGATAAGCATTGTTCCAAATATCAGATAGAATAACACTCTTGTGGGTTTGACTTTTAACATTTAATCAAAAAGGAAAATAAATGTGAAATTAACACCATAATGTAGATGTGATAACGCCCTTCTAGTTCTCAGCCGATGATTTGTTTTTTAGTGTGTTTGTTTGTTATTGCAATTTAGCATACTCATGAGTGTTAACTGTACTTTCATGAAAGTAAAGTGACAAATTTAGCAATATCTGGATAGCTACAAAAGTTGATCATATATTGAATATTAGAATGTATCATATTAGATTGTGCATCATTAGTAATCTGATAAGATATCTTAGTGCACTTTGCACTTTCACTGAATATCAAACATGACATTATCCTAGTATCTGCAATTATCAGGTTTGGTAAGAAGAAACTGGATTGAAATTAGAAAAAAATAATTTGATTTCGTCTATACTGGTTCAGGAATGTCGCAATATGATATGACTGAACACTGATCATATAATTTTGTATCATGTGAAATTGTTGCAAAGACAGATAAGTTAGAGTGATGTATAATGGATTTAACTCTCCTTCATTAATACTAGTGTATGCTTGGGTTATAATGTGTGAAAAAGGGGGAAATGTGTTCCCTTTGTATTCGCATTTGTGTTCTTAAATGCCTCTCCTGTATCCATTTTATCAAATTGTTCGCAGGTACATGTTATCTATTACATGAAGATTGCATTCATTTCAAAGAAGAGTCAAAGTTGAAAGTTATACATTATCTGTAGGATGGCAGAACAGAAATGGCTGTATATGTGTATTTCACTCTATGTTGTCAACTTGCAAATGCTAGCAACTGAAATGTCAGTGTGTGTTTGAAATCCAGACATATTTTCTTTTTCGATATTATATTCAGTTTTGTTGTGTAACATTTATTGTAGGTGTGAATATTTATCTTCTTTATGTCAATACAAATTAAGATTTGGGACCCTGTGTGGCTTGTTCATCTGTGCAGCTAATCTTGTCTCAGTTGACACAATATTGCTTGTTAACTCTAAAATACAGAAAAATGATTCTGACATAGAATTATGACGCCAGCATTGAATGTTCAAAACATGTCGATGTGCTGAATCTGGTCATCTTTGTGTGAAGTGTGGCATATATCAAAGCTGATGGTGACCCTGTAGGTATTATGTTATTTCGAGTTGAGGAGTAGTTTTTATTTTGTGCTTGTTTACTGTAAAGTGCCTTGCTTCGTAGTCTGTTGTAGGCATAGCCATTATGAAAGGACTCTTTTAAAAGAAGGAGAAATGAAAACATTGAATTGCACAAACCAGACCTGTTGGTATGTCTTAGAAGATTATTTATAGCCTCTTGCGTGAATTTGTAGGTGTGCCCCTATTTTGTGTTTTGTGCAATAACATCAAGTGAGTGTGCATGTATACTATAGCCATTATGGGAATTCTGCACATTTTAAGTATTTTGAGTTGCATGGTGGGGAAATGGTTCCTCATCTTGTAGTGATATTAGTACAGACTTGTATCATGTTTCATATTTAAGCAGAAAAAGAAATCATTAGGAATAAACAGAACCCCAAAGAGCCTAAAATTTTAACGTGATGGCTAGGTCCTCTTTTAGTGTACTTGTGCAAGAAATGTATTGATTTTTAACTTATTTTGCTGTATGTATATGCTGTAAAGTAGAATTAGTTTGAAGCATAAAGGATCTTTTGGATGTTAGTGAATAGAAGACCAGATACCTTAGTGTCATACTTTTGTGTGGTAATCAAGATGGCAAACGTTGATGTGATTTTTTTTTTCTTTGTCATGTAAATAAAGATGAATTATGTAAGTGTTTAAAGGCAAAGAGCCTGATAATAAGCATGTTATAATCTCTGTAAGCACAGATGGGGTACAGGTGAAGACATTTCTTAATGGCTGAGTTGAAAATGTCATTTATTCTTCCTGTAGTGTCATTTAAACTTAATCTTCAACATGTGAGTGGTGCAAAGTTGTCTCGATATATACCTAGGTTTATTTCTTATCCTGTTATGAAGCTGATAAGCTGGCACAGCATTACTCCATTGTGACCAAAACACATTATATATTCAAAGGGACTGTACAGTACTGGTTGAGGTGGGGATTCATGTTTGAACATTCCTAAGTGAGATAATGAGAAACCTCTTATGAAATATGAAAGAGCATATGATTTTAAGAAGGAATCAATGTTTATTTGATGAAAATTGGTTATCAAATGGCTGAGATATCCAAAAAAGTGATGATAATAAAAGGCGACAGGCCACGCCTTTTATTAGGATCTCTTTGTTTCACCTTGTTTTTGGATATCTCAGCCATTTCAAAACCGATTTTCATCAAATAAACTTTTGATACCCATTAGAATTGCATGCTCTTTGACATCTCGTAGAGTGGTTTCTGAATATCTCGCAAAACGTTAAAAGCTAAATCCTCACCTCAACCAGAACTGTTCACACCCTTTAAAGGAAGGAAAATACTTCTGGGATGCAGGTGAAAAGTACTACATGTAGTCTGAAAAAGTTGAGGAAAGGAAATCACACTAAAGAGCACAGTGATGTATTTTGACATACAATTGTAATTCATTCTTTTAATATGTATTCTTTGTTTTCTGTTTGTCATAATCTTCTATATACCAAGAAGCCCCTTAACCCTTTGCACCCCACATTATATTACCTTCCTGTAGTTTTGAGTGTAAATTTGTGCACATTTTAGTCATTGATACAGATAGGGTTGAAGGCATTGTGCATTTAGTTGTGTGTTTTTACTGGTCACTGTTAACATGGACCTCATGTTAATCATTTATACTACAAAAATTTGGAAAACAAGAGTCCCAAGATATTTGCAAATATATGTCGACTTTTAGAAAATGCTTACCACTTCTACACTACAATATTTTGTGAAGAAGATTTTTTTCGTCATATTTGTCCTACCTACAGGCAAGTTTATTAATCACGCTGACAAGTCTATGAACGATAAACGGATCACCAGAAAGGTTTCGTGCCCCTATTCAAGTGTGCAGACTATGAGTTTAATGACATTGAACAAACCTGTCTTATGATAACTGGAAGTTTGCTCGTTGAACTCTGTGTTCTTTATTGCAAGAGATAAGTCATGTTATTTCAAGTAAACAGCCAAGAGAGGCTGATTGGCAATTGAAGTGGCGTGGAGAAACCACGTGTTGAATCAACCTTTTCAAGTTTAGAGTGGTGTCAACTCTACTCTAAGTCTCTACAGGCAAAATGCACCTACCCACATACAGACAGACACACATCTTTCTTTAAACAGTTGTAGACACTAAATTTCCACACTTATGTATTCTTTACTATAATAACTAGTTACAACACTCTCCAAAGGCACAAATGAAAAAAAGAGACAATTATTCTTTCGTAAACTTTGTAGTTAATACCAAAGAGGCTATTATATGTTACAGTCGGCCATAACAGAATTAGATAAGAGTCAAAGCAATAAAATACAAGTTGTTAATTTGTCTATAATCAATTATCACAATCCCCTGTTGGATAGTGGTAAGTTGTATACATTTGTTGAGGTATTCATATGTTTTGAGAGTGGACAGGTAGTTTGTATATCGTCGAAATGATATTTGAAATGGTGTCGGTCTTTATTCATGAATAAATTGAAGATGTGTGGAGGTTTGCTTGTGGTTTGCATATTATATTTTTTTAGTTTCTTGCTATTCTTGGCATGGAATGGAATCTTGAGCAGTATTGCACCAGTCGTGGATGTATAGGGGAATAAACTGATCTCCTTAGTGATACCCAGTATTTGAAGCAATGGTTATTATTTTTCTTGGAGCTCATTTGTCTGATGTGTATCTTTTGATGTGAAACGAGGTGAATGGTTGCTTGTTAAAGAGGCACCTGAACAAGTATTATAGTGAACAAATTGTGACAAATAATCTTGATTTCTTCTCCCATTGTTCGAGCAGTCCTCTAGATGAGAACTTACAATGATGATGATAATGATAATAATGATGATGATGATAATAATAATAATAATAATAATAATGATAATAATAATAATAATAATAATGATAATAATAATAATAATAATAATGATAATGAAAATTATTATTATTAAAATATTCATCATCATCATCATCACATCGTTGTTATTCTCATCACCACCATTAATACCATGTTGATGTTTTGAGAGATGTGTGTGCGCGTGCGTGGATGTGTGTGTGTGTGTGTGTGTGTGTGTGTGTGCATGCATTGTGCCTGTATTTGCGTCTTGATTAAAGTGCATGTATTAATAAAGCGTGTAAGTTTATTGGATATTAAGAGGAAAACAAGGAAGTCCCTCAGAGCTGGCGTCCCGAAATGAGTATAGGAGATCTAGAAGGTAAGAAGAGGAAATACTGTAGTAGCATTATACGTAGTTTCAGAGAAGCAAGGAGATTATTCGAGAAGAAAACATATCGAGGAGGAAAAGATTTTAAAAAAAATAAAGAAAAAGGGAGAATAAGCAGTATAGACGACGAAGCATATGAACAAGGGCGGGGAAAAACACAAAAGAACATGAAAACTAAAGAGAAAGAAGAAAGAAAGCGTTTAAAGGCGTGTATTCAACCTACTAGGCTACTAATATCTAAAGTTCATCATCAGTCCATCATCATGCATGCACACTTTCTCATACATTAACAAATTTCAATGCAAAGATCCAACATTTGGACGGACTTTGCTACAACACGCATTTTCCCATAGACACCTGCCCGAGTATATACTCGGGACTCGTCCTCAACGGGTTAAGAGCAATATTCTCAAGTTAGTTTTCAAGAGCTGCTCTCTGGTTGACATTCATACTTCAAGCTTGCCATGCTCGTGACTAAATCAAATTACTCTAGAAAGGTCGAGTCACCTTAACAATGTATAACTATGACGTCAGCATTTGTTTGTCTCACTGGGTAAACATACCATACCCCCAGACACAGAGTGAATCGTGCTTACTATTTTGCTTTATTCAAGATATAACTCTTGCACGCGATCTTAGTCTGATAATCAATTTGATCCGTACGTATAGACCCGACGGAATTGACATACAAATAAAAAGATTTATATTGTCGGACACACCTCCCCTTTTCACTTATTGTTTTGAGCACACACACACACACAAAAGACACGATTTCGCGTCCGATAACTACTTTGATGAAACAGCTATCCATATAGGCCTGTGTTTGTTTTACAATCTTTTGATAAAAACGTAGTTCAATACGGAGTCTCTTTGTTCATCAATTGATCAAATTCAATTTACATTTTATTTCCAATATCAGAAATTCTTTCAAATACAAGTACAGCAACCAATGCAGTCCCCTTCTGCAAAATACATAGGCCCTGAACATACATTCGAAAGGAAAAAATGAATTACCAGTATGCATTTAATATGATCTGTATAGAATCGTTTTGTTCAAAATCGTTACGCTATTGAGAGGTCCACGTATATAAGGCAGCTTGTGCCGGGCCCTATTACATAAAATCATAGAGATATGCGTTGACCATTCCAACTTTCCAAGGCACACACAGGCAGTACCGCACACAAAACGATCGGCAAACAAAGCCGAAACAAAGACGTATTTATAGACAGCACAAAACAATGACATTTACATAAAGTGCAACATTCGTCGGCAGGTATACAGTTCTTCCGCTGAACCTGATTATAAACAATCACAACAATAAATCATTACAATATGACATAGGCTAAATTTATAAACATACTAATCAGACAAAGGATAAGAATATGATGGGCCTACTGCTAGCCAAGACATTAAAGAAATCTTGTTAACAAAAAAAAAGAAGAAT